>NW_006763149.1:1262586-1273147 GCF_000264905.1 Stereum hirsutum FP-91666 SS1
GTCTCACTTCTTTGTTTTCTATGTGTGTAGAGATCTCTGGCCTCTTCTTAGATCATTGGTAAGTTTATTCTTCATACTATCTACTCAGGAATAGAATCTGATTCTATGTTCTTCCAACAGGACTTATGTAGGTTAGTAATTGGCAGGGATTTTTTTCATGTAATTTACTGTAGCACAGTGTTGTCATGTATCTGTACCCTACTGTAGTGAATATATAATCTTTCTTTGTCTCCTGATTAGTGTGATGATCCTATAGAAGAAACCCTAATCCAAAACAATATTAGTTGGGTGGAAAATGACTATAGAAGCTCTGAGAGCTCTGAGAGCACTGAGAGCTATAGGAGATATTGCCACTATACATAGGAACAAGAGATCCATAAGTTGCTAACATTGATATGGTAGCTCTCAATGCTCTCCAACAATATCTGTTCTATAGTATCCCTATGAGAAATTTCCTGGTTTGCTGATGTGAGACGTCCCGATGATATTCGCTCCAGAACATCGCTCAGATCGTGCGGGAACGGAGCGAAAATTTTTTGGAAGGAACCGGGCATGATTGAGGAGCAGGTGGAAAGGTAGAGATTCTGTAGAGCGAGAAGAGATAAGAGATGACTGCAGTACTTATAGCAGTTTCTTTTATTGTTCCAAAACGGTTACAAGGAACAGAGGCTGGTAGTGACAAAAGTGGCACTTCGGTGAGCCCTTTTGTCCTCATCAGGCACAAGGACGAAACGTGCCGTCTGATGATAAGCGAACGCCGAACGAGTCCGCGCTTCCCGCGCTTCGAACCGTACAGTTGATGGTGGAAACCTCAACCTGTACCGGACCATTTGGTTTGGTTCGCCATATCACCTGCCGGGTATAGTCACTCAGAAAGATCACAGGTCCTGCTGATCTTGCGAAGCGTTTCTGTGAAGGAGCATCTTCCGCGTCTCTCAAAAATGGAAAACAACGGTACAATTTTCGGTCTGTCGCGCAACTCTACAGCATGCTGGAGTGGCAAGATCTACGCTTTTTCATCTTGGACACGGTCGCAAAAAAAATGGCGAACCGCCTCAAACGGTACAGCAAAAAAACGACAACACATTGATGGACGGGGAGAAGCATATACAACAAATACAATGTAATTACGGAACTATTTCTGTGCCCGATCTCGTGCCATTGAGACTCGTCGGATGAGCTTGTCTAATCCTGTCTCTTCACTCCATTTCCGCCTAGGGTCCATCCCATGTCGGGGCTCTCGAGTTCGTCTCGTAGTATTTATCAAAAGCACGATTGTTCTGGTCAAGCACCCGTTGGTCCTCGAGGATCGTCTGCAACCCAGCGTTCGTTATATTACCGAGGATATTCTGGTCCGCCAAGTATTTTAGAACATCAAAGACGCATGTGATGCAATTGCCAAACGGTTTCTTCGGCTCCCATTGCTTGAAGGCGCTGAGGAATCCCATGCGGGTATCCGCGTTATAATGTCCCAAATATGTCCAATTCCAATGCGCGATACTCTGGCTGTTTATGGACCGAAAGCTGAATCGGAATAGGTAGGGGTTCGTTTTTGCGGCTTCCAGGTCAGGGTTGTTTCTGAGCTCAATGACCTTGTAGCCATTATGCACCGGGGGGCTGCTCTTGTCGTAAGCTTCCCAGACAACACAGAAGTGAAGCACGCCCCGGTTGGGGTCCCGGTGTACGACGAGGTTGACGGGAAGGATGTCAGGTGCCAATACGGAAGCGGACCCCGGGGTAAGGGAGGGGAAATCGGGCGCGGTTTCAGCTTCCATCCTAGCCTTGTCCATTTCCTCATTGAAAGTCAGCATGCTTCGAAGAAAAGAGGATTAGTTATAATTTGTATAGAAAGTCGTAATTGTGTTCACATTGGCTTAGTATGTGGAGGAGGCGATTATTCCGTTGGATGATGAGGAAAAGAGATGCTGCGAAGATGCCATCTTCAGGGCGAGGGTAAGCGGCTTTATATAGCCAGAGAGTGCTGACGTGCACCGAAAGCCCACCCTAGGACGAAAACATGGTGCATTCCGACAAAGGGTACAATGAACTAGTTGGAGGCATGCGATGGGACGGACGATCGTGGACACCTCATGTTCAGGAAGTTACGAAAGGAGACAAAAGGAAATCTCACGAACCAATGTCCCACAGCAAGCACAAGCCGATCCGCCCACAGTCTTCGCGATGGCGTGTTACTGACAATCCACGATATGGAAAGGAGTCTAGGAAGCGGTTACCTCACCTACGTCGTCTCTGTGAGCCACTGAATCCGATAGTGGCGCGAAGAAGTTCAGAATCCGTCTTGGATACATTAGGAACAAGGGGTTGTCCGCCTTTAGCTATCTTGACGGTGATAAAGAGGGGACACAGAGTGTGGCGTGGAACTATCCGATTGAATAATGCATCACATCATGCAGCTTCTCATAAGATCACATCAAGAACAAGGAGAAAAGGTACGGCAATATACTTTACGCACGCCACCATCACGAAAAGACTCCTTTGCTTTTTAAGTCATTCTTGTGCTATTTTTCCTGTACTTATGTGTACTTGACCTCGAAAAGACCGTTTTAGACTAATAGATAATGTTTTGATTATTACGGACCCCCCTTTGTTCAAAGACATAATAAGTGTGAACTTACCTGGGCCCGGTGCCACATAAATTGGGTCATAGACCCCCCCGTAGCACACGACATGCAGACGGCAGTACAACAACAATCAACATAGATTCATGGTATCATACATACAAAATGATACAATACACTACATAGTCTATCCCTAACATGGATGGAGCACAGCAAACTATCATCAATAGCGTGGCCGAAGGCTATTCACCCTGCACGAACCAGACGATGCGCACTCGGAGCACACGAACCGGTACATCCTCCTCGACGACATACTTCAGTCGACCTTGAGCCTGGCTCGACCACGGTGCCCAAAAAGTGATCGTCCCGCTCTCATGGGCCCTGAGACTGATGGGCCTCCTCCCGGCCTCACGCATCCTGCCCTGCTCCTCAGTGTCGCTTCCGCCAACGCCGTCTCTGGAAAAAGTCCGGAACGGCGTCTCGGGCGTGCTCCTAAAATCGCCCTCACTCGAGCTCGACCTGATATCATCCACCTCCCGCTTCTTCACCGGTAAGGCCATCCACATCCTCCCCATCGCTTCGGGGCTCTCTTTGCCGTCGACGATCAGATGACTTAAGGGCGTGAGCGCGACGCTCGTCATTCCGGGTCCGCAACTCACGCTTGGGCCGTCGAATGCCACACACTTGAACACCGCCGAGGCGTTCCTCGCGCCCTTCATCTCAGCCCGCCCGGACGACGCTATCCCAGGAGATCGGTCTTGAAGCTCGTTGGAGCTTGGTGTCGACATCGTACTTGATCTCCTTCGTGAGGTCGATCATGTCGCCCAGCTTTAGCAAGACCAGCCCTAGCCCAGCAACCCAGAGATCAAGCCCACGAAACCCAGCAGAAGAAGAGACTCAGCAGACCTAGGACCCAGCAGACCCAGATACGCAGCCAAAAAGGCCCCAGTTCGCGCCTCGGTGTCGATGTCGATGTCGATGTCGCCTAGCTTTAACCAGACCAGCCCCAGTCCAGAAGCCTAGGTATCATGCCCACAAGAACTATCAGACGAAGAGACACAGCGGACCAATAGACACAGCAGACCCAGAGACCCAGCCCAAGAGACCCTAGAGAACACCGCCTGGTCTTGATGTCTTGCTCGATTGCAGTCGTCGGCCGGATTCGTCGTCGTGCCCGAGTGTGGATAATCAAGGCGTCGGTTGTCTTGAGCTTACTCGCACGGATGCACCTGAAATAAAACTGCACAAGACGGGTGAGGAAAGAAGCATGTAGACCGAAGCGCGATCTCACTCACCTATCAGTAAGCATATGTTAGCCTCTTCCCCACCGTCGTCTCCTCGCACCTCCAAAGCGGCCGCTCTCTCGTGCTCGTCTGCCGAATCTGTCAAGGAAAGTATTATTACCGGTTGGAGAGTCTGCCAGTCGCGCAAACATGGTCTGTGGCGAAAGGGCGAGACATTGGGCGTGACACAGGATATCGTGCGGATTCGCCTTGATTGCGAAGAAGGGATCTTGCTGGTCCTCGTCGAGCGACGTTGAAGTCAAGAGCAAAGATGGAACGACGCGTCAGCAGCGAATCGCGTTGATAGGCAACGTGCACAGCATCCCGGTTCTCCGGCAAAGTCCGATAAGATCTCGTGTGGCGCGAACACAGTTCGTGTCCTTTCATGCCGTTTCTTCTTCGTCGTTATTGTCCTGCCCGCCATCCCTGCAATGTCCGCGTTAATTTCTCCTGCAATGACATGTAGCTTAGTCAGTTTTCACTTTCGGAATTATCTCACAAAAAATTATGAGACCGGTGAGCCTCTTGATCACACAAGTACTTAGGTACTAAGTTAGTCTCGACTTCCCAGTTGGAGACTCCAAGTGCAAGTGTCAAGTCTCGCTGTCAGGGTATGTACATCTTTGCATGAGCGGCATCAACATACTTCACCCCAATAGTGTTTTTTTATCCTTAGCTGCCAATGTATAGTATCTTTTTGGGTTAAATGAAGCCCGCTGTCATGTCTGATTCTTCCTAATTGCAGCATGCTTGAGGTCTAATTTATCTACTTTAGCTGCCCTGGTTCGATTATCGGATTTGTATACAATTTCAACAGGATTTTATCAAAAGCATGTTTTTGTAGAGACGGTCCAGATAGTCTATACCTAAACGGCTCTTTAAGCGTACTAGGACAAGAGCATCGAGGAGTGCTTGAGGACTGGAGCTGGATGAGAAGGCGTGGAGCATGAGATACAGCACGAGCCCCATATGGCTTAAATCACATATAGGAACTAGAATCGTCGAGGATGAAATCTAGTTCGAGAGCCTAGTACAACTCGGGGTGAGTTGGGTGGCCGAGAGCTGATGACAAGACAAGCAACAAGCCCAAGCGACGCACCAACTGTTTGGAAATTTTTTGGAGCTGCATTAATCCTTGCGCTGGCACCAAAATTGCCTTCGACGGTCTTATTGTGGTGTTCGTAATCTTCTGCCTTGTCCTCTTTTTCGTTGCTGGCACCGTCTTGCCTTACAACGACAAAGCCTGGCCTGGTCTCTTTTGTAAGTGTCGCTGTCAATACGGGCCGTCGACGCGTGCTTCCGATGAATGAGAAATCGGTATTATTTGTTTCTGAGATTAGCAGAGAAACGAGGGTATGAGAGTGCACGTTATGGGGCGCCGTTCTGAGCGCTCTCAACGATAGAGATGTTGACAACATGAATAGAGAACAAGACGAAGAGGTGAACAGCTGCAAGGTTCGAGAGCCAGCAAATTATACGCATTGCTATGTACATCGAGAGAGGAACACAGTGATCATGATGTTCACGAATCGCGGGTACGGTCAGGTATTTCACCAGCACCCTCCTGCAATATCAACTACTTATCTCTGTCATTATGCGGAATGCTGAGTCCACGAAGCGGACTGCTCGAACAAATATTGTGCTCTCCGATATTAAGCCTCGTTTGACCCCATCACAGCCAGGTGCTGCACGCACATCGCCTGGTGGAAAGGAGATGCAATACAATCAGCCTTCGTGGAACAAGGGATTTCGACGCGTGTCGAAGTTGCCACGCCACTGGGAGTAAGTAGTATGTGAATGAACGGTTCGCCGAGAGCACAAGACAAGTAAGTTGTCTCGAAAGATAAAGGATAAGAATCGAGGAGCATCCTATTACGCCTTATTGGTCTAACACGGGTTGGCGACGAATTCAGTGGTAAGGGTCAAGACCGGGTCGAAAACCGAGAAGACACCAATAGGGCCCGGGACACTCCTATGTAGGTTGCCCGAAAGGCAGCCACAAATCGACGCAAAAATATGCAAAAGTCGGGGGTCGAAGGAGCTAAAATTGCGTCGCTTTGATCATCGTCTGCGAAGCTATCAGCTATATCGGACAACACATTGTCGAAATCAGCATCAACATCTTTTACCGCTACAGAGAGTGACGTTACATCAGGAAAACCCTCCGGAGCTACTTATCAATGATTATAGAGAAGTATCGCTAAACTGCAAGTATGCATTTTAGAATGGTCCCCTTAAAGTTATTGAACATTTATCGATACTTTGAGCATATTCTTAGATGTCTTTCCTCATGGTTTTCTTGGTTAGACCTAGGGATTCATCATGATTTGCACTCTTGTACACTCAAAAAAGTGCCACAAAACATTTGGGATTGCAGATACCGGGGTCACAGTGACTATACATACATATATACATGCTGGTCTCAACTGAACAACATCACGAACAGATCCGTAGTAGGTAACGACTAAGCCTCACATAATAGGTCTAAAATTAAAGAGAAAGAGACAAGCGTTGTACAGTACAAGGAGCTATGATAACTCTCAACCGCGCAAGACAGGCGCACGCTGGCGCGTCGCCAGTGTCAGACATATCAATGGTGCGGAAGGATGATTGTAAGTTCAAGACAGGGCTTGACTGTCCTTGACATGGCGGACGTAATACGCAAGGCCGAAAGAAAGAAATAGAAGGCGAAAAGAAATGAGACGGGACGAACCGGGCACGATTCGAAAACCTGCACACTCGGTCACCTCCACTTACTTGTTGTCTCTCGGTGGTCGAGGCGAAGCACTGGCGCACATATTAGCATGTGTGTATGAGGATATGAAAGAGTCAGGGAAGTGTAAGAGAGAAACAAAATGCGAGAAACGACGCACATCATTGACCGAAAGCATTGCGAAGAAGCTAAGCGCACGATGACGCATCTCGTACGCGTTCAGTGTCGATGGTCATGACCCATAGCCTAGTCAACACACGGGAAAGGAGTGTGAGCATGATACCTACAAAGAAAGACACACCTCTAGCAACAGCCTACAAGGAATTCAAGACTAATTCGAGTTGGTTAGCATGGATGAGCGACACGAACTTTGAGGCGTAAAACCAATGTGAGATGGTCATCAAGACGGACAACGATGGGAGAGGCAGCCACTGCAAGTACGGAGGAACTTACGACGAGTCATACCTCTTGGCGTTCATAGAATATGGTGACGCACCGTTATCTCCACTATCACTCACATGCGCATTGCCTCTCACCCTCTTCGCTAGCCTCTCAAGTCTCTCAATCTTCTCCGCCTTGACCTCCGTCTCGCTTGAAAATGATTGTCTTCCGCGATTGTTTCTGCTGGGAGTGCGTCAGTTACTTCTTTGGATGGCTGTCAAGGTATCGCCAGACGAAGTCATCTTCGACTTTGACGTGAACGATAGGGATGGAAGAGAGGTGAAAGGAGAGGAAGAGAGGAGAGAACGAGAGGAGCGGCGCGACTCGCCAACGCAGATCAACGGAGTCACGTGGCACTTTAGGGCAGGCTATGGCTGGTGCTCGACGCGACTCCGGCTGACGCTTTGCCTTGCGTTTGTCGCGCCCTTCCTTTCCTTCCACCACCACGGTCGTTATGCTCTCTCCTGCTCTCTCACGTCCCCTCCTCGTTTCCCATTCGACACTTCATCTCATTGTCTCAGAGCACAGACAATGTGTGCCCACGAAGGGATACAGTGCGTCCCATGAGTGGCATCGCGCCTTTTCTCATTCACCAAATCTTGCTTTGTCTTCACGGTTTCGTCTCTATGAATCACAGGTACATGACTCATCAGATCTGCAATCGCATTTGGGCTTCACACAACGTATCAGCGGCGCCGGCGACACGATTGAGCGACTTCTCTTTCGTGTCAGCGCCATGCATTCTCAAACAAGGTGCCGTTCATACTCAGTCTTGCTTTTATTTTGTCCATCTCCCTCCCTCCTGTCAATACTAAAATTACCCTCCGGGCTCTTTCGAACGCTACAGCTCGTGATACCAGTAGGTTGGCGTGCTCGACTACCGCGATAGCACGTCTCATCTAAGTGTGCGTTTACGCGTCGCATGTCGTGTCACACCCCCTTTGGTCCTCTCTCTCTCGACCAGCCTCTCTATCTCTGCTTCGACCGTGACTTGCTCACCAACCTCACCTTCCTGCCCTCTCGTACCTTTTCTGTATATCTCGAGTGACAGGTTCTTCCTTGAAACTGGTATGACCCTCGGCGAATGCATGGGATCAGGGCCACACAGCCCTTCGAGTGTGTATACATTTCTTTCTTATCTTTCTGTGACTTCTCTTGTGTTTGTTTCCTCCTTCTCTTCACTTTTGTGCATCTCTGTGGTTCTGTGTGAAGTGTCCGCCGTGCCTGCTTCACGATCGTGCTACCTCATACAGTACATTGCCATTGTCATCAGTTATTCCGGCTCGCTTCCTGGAGCTCTCAGTGTTTGATACTACCCCACTTGTTGACCCATTTTGTTGTGTATGTGGTTGTGTTCATGAAATGTACATAACTGGGATCATGGTTTGATCAACTCCAATCATCCCAGCATGAATGTCACAAAATATGCGAAAATATTTGCCAGTATCTTGTGGAAGGTATACACAAAGTAGGTATGCTGCGAGTTTACATAAATATGGAGAAAATATTGATAAGTCGCTCGGGAGGGTTTTCCTGATGTAAGAGTCTTGATAGCGTACCGTTGCCAGAATAGCGAATACATATATGACCCTTCGTCCCAACCACGTCATGTCAGTCCTCCAGCTAGAACGCTGACCACTTGGCAATACGTACCAGAAGAGAGGACCATTAGCCTTTCCTGGCACCGTCCGGAAGAATATATTAGACATAACAGCTTCTCCGTCCACGATAATCCTTGATCCTTGACCTAGGTAGGCGAGAATGACACACATCAGCAAAACCGCAGCCATCTATCTTATCTATCACGATCTAGGCAGTCTTGGCGCTCTGATTGCTTAGGCACATTGCTTGCTCTCGACTTCGTAGACCTCTTAGAGTACTTATGCACTTATGTGCGAGTAGGTTTTATGAGCCGGTCAGATTGCGAGGCCCACATCTTTGCAGAACAACAGATATCAAGGATCTGAATTTGGCTGTATTACAATGACATAACATGCAGTACAACATAACTAGGATATGGACAAGCTCAATGATGAATGGTACTACTTGGGCATGAAGCTTCCAAAATCTGGTAAAACATCAAAGGGAGGAGGGAGCCAAAGTGGCATAGCAAGTATTGCATAACCTAAAGAAAGGTGGTCTGAGGGCGGGTGCCGCTATCACAACCATGTAAAGTCCTGACTCGAAATTTGAAAAGAGGCTGAGAAGAATGAAGAACGCCTGCGACAAACCAAAATGAAACAAACAAATTTACGAAACATACGAAAACTCAGAGGCAACGAGCGCTCTGTCCCGAGCGCTCTCCCCGAGGATCACTCATATCCCTCCAGTCCCATTTCGAACAGCGAAGAAGACGAAGATGACGAGACGATGCGCAAGTCGGTGAAGGGCACCGCGATGGGCGCGCGATGCGGAGGTGTCGTCAATGGCATGCGATGCAGACATGTCGTCGATGAGCGCGCGATACAGACGTGTCGTCGTCGCGCTAAGCGTCGCTGTTGTCATGGTCGTTCACCAGTAATGCAACTGTTAACAGTCTCTTGAGAAGGGATAGGGTATAAGAGAGGACAAGGACTGCATACGACGAACTGACCTGCGCACTGAAAGCTCGACTCTTGCTTACTCCCCGAACCCAATCCAATTCAGCACCGGTCCTATCTTGCCAGAGATCCTGACATACAGATCAAAGGTTTCTCGAGGCAGATAGTCTCGGAGTCAGTTAATAGGCAGGAAGGGAGCGACGGTTGAGCGATGCGGCACGAGAGGACAAGAGAGCCGGGCGAAAGTTTTGGGGTGACGCGTCGCGCTTACGCCTGCCCTAAATCCGCACGTGATCTCGTTGATCCTGAATGGCGTCAGACTCAGTGGCGGCACGGCGCAGTCCCCTTTCTTCCCTTCCCTCATCCCCACTCACTACTCGTCTCGTCCTCCTCACCCGCCACAGCCACGTTTGTCCGATGCTTAAGGACCTACAATGACGGCGCCTTTGGGCTTTGGTAAGATCATACATTGTCACTCCTACATAAATACCTTCAACGCAGGCGTCCTTGTAGTGAGCATTATAATGAGGCACGCCATTTCCGTCTGGGCTCATTGTAAAGAGCCGCGGCATTTGCGTGCCCCTCCCTCATTATAATGAGCTCTTGGGACGTCTTCCGGGCGGTTTTGCTCATTATAATGCGCCTCCACCCACTCAAACCATTTTCAGACTCCGCACTAGTGGAAAACAACGGATGTTTGTTTGTCTTTGTTTATCTCTCTGATTCCTACAGCTGCTGCCCTGGATCACCGCTTTCGATACTATTTCACACGGGGCTACTCCCGGCGGGTCCGCCACATCTCTCCCTTCCCCCATTCCATTGTACTTTCTTTGCTATTATAGTAGTTTTACATGTGTTACAGATTACTATAGTGCACACAGCACTCAAAACCATTACATTGGCCATCAAGAACCAGGTGTCATGTTTTTATGGTACTTGTGGCCGGTTCTTAGCTGGTGCCACACTACTCTACAGGGCTCAGAAATTTAGATCCCAGTGAATTCA